>NW_024545719.1:0-5191 GCF_018152505.1 Drosophila elegans | reverse complement strand
AAATCAAAAAAATTAACAAGAAAGAAAGCAAACTTCGGCAAGCCGAAGTTCATATACCCTTGCAGCTATCGCAAGAATTCAATATTTTTGAAAACATTAAAATTATGATTTACTTGCGTATATGTTTAAAAACATTGGAAGCTATGACGATTTGCAGCTTAATTATTTGATTGTTATTTTATATATTTTTATTATTTGTATGGGAGCTATATGATATAGTCGTCCGATTTTGATGAAATTTAAACCATAATTCTTAAATATTTAACCATTGCTATATGTCGAAGAACTAAAAAAACAAGAAAGAAAGCAAACTTCGGCAAGCCGAAGTTCATATACCCTTGCAGCTATCGCAAGAATTAAATATTTTTGAAAACATTAAAATTATGATTTACTTGCGTATATGTTTAAAAACATTGAAGCTATGACGATTTGCAGCTTAATTATTTGATTGTTATTTTATATATTTTTATTATTTGTATGGGAGCTATATGATATAGTCGTCCGATTTGATGAAATTTAAAACATAATTCTTAAATATTTAACCATTGCTATATGTCGAAGAACTAAAAAAAAATTAAAAAACAGCAAAGTTATAATTTTTTTCAATTATTTTTCCGATTGTTCTTATGGGAGCTATATGCTATAGTCGTCCGATTTTGATGAAATTTTAACCATAATTCTGAAATATTTAACCATTGCTTTATGTCGAAGAACAAAACAAAAAATTGAAAAACAGCAAAGTTATAATTTTTTTCAATTATTTTCCGATTGTTCCTATGGGAGCTATATGCTATAGTCGTCCGATTTTGATGAAATTTAAACCATAATTCTGAAATATTTAACCATTGCTATATGTCGAAGAACTAAACAAAATATTAAAAAACAGCAAAGTTATAATTTTTTTCAATTATTTTTCCGATTGTTCCTATGGGAGCTATATGCTATAGTCGTCCGATCCGGCTCGTTCCGACTTATATACTACCTGCAATAGAAAGACAACGAATTGGTTGGCAATTCAGTTAATTGCAGTTATCAAAGATTCCAACACGCAGAAAAATGGTTAGAAAGAGCATCCAATTTTTATTGGGTGAGAAAAAATTGGATGTTGTATCTATTTAAAATGAAAGATCAAATAACGGTGATGGTTATTTTAGCAATTTAAAAATGATACCTCCGATTGGTTTTTATATGCTTTGAATTGGATAAGACTGCCAACTTTGTTGGAAATGATGACTTATACTGGAATTCGAATTTCGATTAATGAGTCAACTTTTTGAAAGGCAGAAAAGAACTCGATTAATCGTAGTTGAAAATCGTATTCGACTGACTTTATTCAATCCTCGAAAATTCTGTTGAATTTATAGGTTAAGAGTTACATTTTTTATGAAAATAAATTTTTTCAATTCGAGAAAATTCATCAACAATACCTAAATATACCAAAATAATATCACAAAAGTACATACAAACGATTATTTAACACGTATACGTGAAAATAAAAACAAACGGCAATTAATCATTCAAATAAAGTGTTCAATTTTTGTCAATTTTTAAGCCTACAAAAATCGATAACATCGATTATTTTACAATAATCGACAATCAACTCTCGACTATCATTGGCTTTGCATTTTTCATCCCTACTCTTTTCTGTTCTTTTCGGCTGCTCGCCACGCTCGCTTCGCTCGTTCCGGTATTGCGCGTTTTTTTGTGTTTAGTTCCTAGAAAATTCTACAAGAAGAGATGGATGAAAAAAGTTTGGAGTTTTTGGAAAATGTGGATCCCGAGAACGCGGGATTTTTGATTGTTCTTTTTAAAGGTAAGTTCTCTCATGCTCATTAATTGATGCCTGAATTTATAAAACAACAATATTCTAATAACTATTTTATTTTCTAGGCAACGTACTACGTACCAAGGCAGCCGAAAACTAATTTGGAAGGCGCGAAGCAGCCCAGGGGTAAATTATATGATAAATATACCTGTATAATAAAAGATTTGCGTGCTTCAGGATTACGGTCGAAAGAGTCCGAACAGGTATGTCATGAGAAATGTCCCTTTCCATTTCTATAAAGTTTCTTTTTTAACTTTTTCTCTTAACAGCCAACAACTGTTCATGACGATGGAGTAAAGAGAGATGAACAGGGTGAAGTGAAGGAAGACCTGGAGTGGTTAAGACAATGCCTCGAACCCGAGGTTGAGGCTACTGAGCGGTGGAGTAGGACTTCCGATTATCGCCACCATTCCTTAAGAGTTACTCCTACTAGAAAAAAGGCTATTTGTCGTCAAATTCATTCAATTACAATTTATTTGAAAATAAAAAACTTGTTGAAAATTTTTTTAAGCAATTAAAATAGATATAATATCACTGGTAGATGGTTGTATGAACCAACTAAATAGCAACCATATACAAAAAGTTGGATCAAGCAAACAAGCGCTTGTTTTGTCGAACTCTCTCAGTTGGTGAATATATCCAATTCCTGTGGATCCAAGAAAACTAGGTAATCCAACCAACAAATTGGATCGCTCCCCAGCACCTATTTAAAATAGTTGTATTATCCAATTCACAGGTGTATATTTCCAACTATTTTTCTGCGTGAACCTATTCCGATTATATATGTATTTATACAACCTCATTCTTAAATTGATATTGATACATGTACTTACAAAAAATGGAAGTGGAAAATCTGATACACAATTAAAAGCATAGATATTCCGCTACAAATGCTCGGCATTGCTTTTCTTTCGACATTGTTGGATAAGCAGATAAATAATTAATAATAAATAATAATGATTAATCCCTAATTCAAGTGTTTTTTTATAAAACTTCGTTACAATTATACTTATATGTGGGTTGTTTGTAAGGTACTGCTTCAATAGATTGGACCAAACTAATATAATAAGTTGACCCTAAGAACTTAAAACTTTTTCTGCTATCTGAGTAGATATTTTGATACCCCTTATAACGGAACGAGACGAATCGGCCGACTATACCATATACCTCCCATGGAAACAATCAAAATATTAAAAAAACTATTAAACAAGAAAGGAAGCAAACTTCGGCAAGCCGAAGTTCATATACCCTTGCAGCTATTGCAAAAACTAAATGTTCTTGAAAACATTAAAATTATAATTTACTTGAAGCAAAATTATGATTTACTTATTTACATTGAAGCTATGATGATTAGCTCAATTATCTGCTGGTTTCTATGGCAGCTATATGATATCGTTTTCCGATTTTAATAAAATTAAAAGCGTACTTCTGAACTGTCAAAATATAAATAAGTCCAAGAGCACTAAAAAAAAAATTACAAAATAGAAAAGTTACATTTAAAAAGAAAAATTTTCTTATATATTTTTATTGTTTCCATGGGAGCTATATGATATAGTCGTCCGATTTTGAAGAAATTCAAACCTCAATTCTGAAATATTTAACCATTAATATATGTCGAAGAACTAAATCAAAAATTAACAAGAAAGAAAGCAAACTTCGGCAAGCCGAAGTTCATATACCCTTGCAGCTATCGCAAGAATTCAATATTTTTGAAAACATTAAAATTATGATTTACTTGCGTATATGTTTAAAAACATTGAAGCTATGACGATTTGCAGCTTAATTATTTGATTGTTATTTTATATATTTTTATTATTTGTATGGGAGCTATATGATATAGTCGTCCGATTTGATGAAATTTAAACCATAATTCTTAAATATTTAACCATTGCTATATGTCGAAGAACTAAAAAACAAGAAAAAAGCAAACTTCGGCAAGCCGAAGTTCATATACCCTTGCAGCTATCGCAAGAATTAAATATTTTTGAAAACATTAAAATTATGATTTACTTGCGTATATGTTTAAAAACATTGAAGCTATGACGATTTGCAGCTTAATTATTTGATTGTTATTTTATATATTTTTATTATTTGTATGGGAGCTATATGATATAGTCGTCCGATTTTGATGAAATTTAAACCATAATTCTTAAATATTTAACCATTGCTATATGTCGAAGAACTAAAAAAAAAATAAAAAACAGCAAAGTTATAATTTTTTTCAATTATTTTTCCGATTGTTCTTATGGGAGCTATATGCTATAGTCGTCCGATTTGATGAAATTTTAACCATAATTCTGAAATATTTAACCATTGCTTTATGTCGAAGAACAAAACAAAAAATTGAAAAACAGCAAAGTTATAATTTTTTTCAATTATTTTTCCGATTGTTCCTATGGGAGCTATATGCTATAGTCGTCCGATTTTGATGAAATTTAAACCATAATTCTGAAATATTTAACCATTGCTATATGTCGAAGAACTAAACAAAAAATTAAAAAACAGCAAAGTTATAATTTTTTCAATTATTTTTCCGATTGTTCCTATGGGAGCTATATGCTATAGTCGTCCGATCCGGCTCGTTCCGACTTATATACACTGCAATAGAAAGACAACTTTGGGAAAGTTTCATGCAGATAGCTTTAAAACTGAGAGAGAGTTTGCATATAAACGGACGGACAGACGGACAGACGGACGGACAGACGGACGGACAGACGGACGGACAGACGGACATGGCTAGATCGACTCTACTAGTGATGCTGATCAAGAATATATATACTTTATAGGGTCGGAAACGTCTCCTTCACTGCGTTGCAAACTTCTGACTGAAATTATAATACCCTCTGCAAGGGTATAAAAAACAGCAATGTTATAATTTTTTTAAAAATTTTTTTCCGATTGTTCCTACGGGAGCTAAATGATATAGTCGTCCGATTTTGATGAAATTTAAACCATAATTCTGAAAGGGAGCTATATGCTATAATCGTCCGATTCGGCTCGATCCGACTTATATACTACCTGGAATGGAAACACAACTTTTGTGAAAGTTTCAAGCAGATAGGCTTAAAACTGAGGGACTAGTTTGCGTTGAAACGGACGGATGGACGAACGGACAGACGGACATGGCTAGATCGACTCCCCTAGTGATGCTGATCAAGAATATATATTCTTTATAGGGTCGGAGATGTCTCCTTCACTGCGTTGTAAACTTCTGACCCTCTGCAAGGGTAGAAAAAATTAGAAAAAAATGTAAATTTTTTATTTTGTATTTTTTTTTAGAAGTTCTTCTAGACTTATTAATAATATGAGAGTTGAGAATTACGCTTTTAATTATATTGAAATCGGATTACGATATCATAATGCTGC
>NW_024545718.1:0-5636 GCF_018152505.1 Drosophila elegans | reverse complement strand
TGTTACGGAACTGCATCTTTCCCGGAGGGCAGCGCCGGCTAGCCACGGAGTCCCAGGGCGGAGTACCCCCTATGCCCTGCAGTCCGAACAATCGATTCCGACTCATCGGACGTCTCACGTCGATTTACCATCTCTAGCACAAATCAAAACAAAACAAAATTATGTTTACATTAAGCAACTAAGACAATTCGACGAAATTGGTGGCTTCGATGTCCTTGCCACGACGCACCCACCCAACCTTGGGTGCCCCAAGAGAGATGTGGGAGGCACACCCCATCTCCGGCAGACCGGAGTCTATTCCTGGTGGATTAGGATCGGCTCATCTCCCCGCCCAAGGTAACTCACACAACCATCTCGGTAGCTTGTTTACATTTAATTCTTGGTGAGATTAACAAGTAAATACATTCATTATTGATTCCTACTGATAATCTATTCTTTTCGTTAGAAACTTTAAGGCCGATCTCAGACCGTCGCCCAGATGAGAAGCGGTCAAAGCGGAAACAACCGAAAGGGAAATTTTTAGACGCTCAAAGTTCCAAGTGTCAGGCAAAGTCGCCGCACGGCACTAAATTTGGAGGCGTTTGCCAGCCGGGTCGCCTAATCCTGAGGAGCTCCAAGGGAAAAGAAGGGACGTGCTAATAAGGTAAGTACGCTAAACAAATCCCACAAGTCATTAAATTTCGCGACCCAATTTAGATGTAGTTGGACGCGGGCTAGGGTTCGGGCTTGAGCCTCTAAATTTAGATTAGATTTCACAGTAAGTACTTTACAATCTTGACTATATAATATCACAAAACAACAACTAAAACTAATTTTTTTCAGAGTTCAACGTCGCATATGTTGAAACTGCAGCAGGAAAAACGCTGATGGCGAAGACCAGCGCGACTCCGCACGGAGCCAATTGGTCCGGAGGATAGCGTAGCGTGGCCGGAAGCAGGGCGTCGGTGGACTTGGAGATGACCACGTGGCCAGCGCGGGCATACATTCCCGGAACGGACTCACCGAGGGAATCTCCGTATCTGGCCGTCTTGGCGGCAGTAGCTGTAGCTGCTGGCGCTTGAGGCTGCTGCTGCTGCTACTGATCGCTGCTGCTACTGATCGCTGCTGCTGCGGCCAATGCTGCTGCGGCTGATGTTGCTGCTGCTGATGCTGCTGCGGCTTATGCTGCTGCTGATGCTGCTGCGGCCTATGCTGCTGCTGATGCTGCTGCGGCCAATTCTGCTGAGGCCAATGCTGAGACGGCTGGTGGTCGACGACCAGGTTAGGTCCGCCTGGTAAGTTTTCACTTCCCAAATGTTTAAAATTTCCGGAGCCCTTTAGTTAGGGTCCCCGGCGGCTTCAATATAAAAAAAAAAACACTGTAATTTACAAGTTCCGGACTAATAAATAAACACTCACTTTGAGTTATTCAAACACTAATCACGAATTTAAATTTTGGGTTTTTTTCCGCCCGTTCTCCTACTACTTCTTGCAGCAACTAAAGCAAAACCCTGACCTACACCAAAGTCGCTCGCCATTTTCCCTCCCGCTCTCTCAAGATGGGTCAGCGAACGTATTCAAGGCCATCTAACCCAGTTAACGAGCGAACCGGGCTAAATTTAAATAGCTAGATCCTCTCCCGCTATCAATAGTCGGTGTCACCACCAAATCTTATCGATAGCGGGACCTGCTGACGTATCGGCTCGTTTCAGTATTTTCCAGACGGCTTCAACTGAAAATGCAACACAGCTATTCATTGCCGCGATAAGCATTGGTGAGGCAGTGTCATTGGCAGCGTCGGAGGGGACCCCGCGCTTAGGGCCACAGGTTTCTTTCAAGCGTTTTCCCTCTGGCAAAACCATATTTTGTTTTGTTTTTATACTTCGTTGAGTTGGTGTTGTGTTGGTGACGAGAGTTCTTCGATTGAGTGTTTTGATGTGTTGAATGTTTGTCTATGTGCTCTTGTGTTATGTTATGTACAGTTTCTTTATTAGGAAGCGATTTTTGTAGCTTAGAATTGATTTATTCCGGGCAAAATTAATTTTTATGTGTTGTACTCTTATTTATGCCGCTGTAGTAAGCAGTGTTTAGTTTTTTTTAAGCCGTGTTTAAGGTTTATACGGTGTTAAAGCGGAGCTTCACAAAAGTGCGTCTATTCGATTTAATAACGATGCTTGGAGTTTTTTTTTAAGTTACGCATGACCAAATACTTTCAAAACGAGCGGCTTTACAGAGCCTTTTGTTAGTGTAACATACTTACAACTTACATGCGATTGAATTATTTCTCAAATAAAACCGACCTCAAGCATAGGTTGATAATTATTTTTTCTAATTTTATTGCGAAAGAGTAAACATAAATATATATACGTATCCAGGTAAGAAAGCTTTACGGACCGTAATAAACCGTTGGCGAAATAAATAGATAAATAAACATATATTAATCACATCAACCTGTCCATTCGCCTGAGGTGAACCAGAACCAACATGTAAATTAAGTTTGTCACTAGTAATTTTGTTAAAAAAATATATATATTTTTTTATGTAACTTGGTGTTAAACCTTTTTATTAATTTCACAATGGTAACGTACACACCTAGAGGGTGTACGATACAATTATTGGTAGTAGGTAAGGTTATAGGAGTAAGCGACGTATTAGGGATAATAAATATTAAGTTGAAACCGAATATTAAGCCAAAGTTTAGTTCCAAACCCGAGTGCCAACGCTAGCCGATATTTAGTAAGTTAATGGAAAATACTAGAAAGTTAGGAATATACCAGAAATCCCGAACGCCAGAAAAAGGGAAGGTGGTCATACAACGATCGAGTTGGCGGTCTCTTGTGTCGGAATGGTAAGACGGGACGGACGTGTCCCCCGCAGTAATTTTTCGTGTAATCCGAAGTAACGCGTCGACCGCGCGACGGCACGCGGAAAGTGAATAAGTGGGCTGAGTTAATGTACCTAATATTCCTCTCCGTTAAATAAGGACGGTGTACCGGACTCGTAGGAGGGTATTAGATAAATAAAACAATCTAGCAAAAAAAAATAAAGAAAAGAAGTGAAAGTGAAATCCCTCGTTTGTGATTTTATATTCGTAGTCGATCAGTAGCTTCTCTCCTCGTAGTGCATGTGACCTGTACGCGGACACCCGGCCCGTCTGGTCTAGTATCCTAGCTTCCCTCCCCGTAGTATTTGTGACTTGTACGCGGACACCCGGCCCGTCTGGTCTAGTATCCTAGCATAGCTTCCCTCCTCGTAGTATTTGTGACCTGTATGAAAATGTAATACTATTTTGTATTAACGACGCGAAAACTTGTGATTGCAGTAGTTCGACGATGTTAAATTGCGAATTTGTGAAAACTATTTCGAAAGCGCGACGAAAAGGAGTGGCTACGATGATGTTCGATTGATCACTGGCTATTATATTTCAATAATTTCTCTTAGAGCCTAACTTATGCTACGGTGGCGAGAGACGGGGCGAATTCGCAAGAGAGAACGGACGAAAGCTTTATTGGCTCCCGCCCTCGCCCTACAACTAGTGATTTAAATACAAGCGCCAAGTGCGCAAACACCGCCCCCTCTGAAGGGACGACGTCCTTCAGCCTAGAACGGGCAACAGGGCCAGTCGGTGGACAGCTCGCCTATATTCCCCGTCCTGCGTTCTGACGTCCGCCACGCGAACTTTGCTTTCGGCGCCGGCGTGCACCGCTATCACTCGTCCAATCCTCCACTGCTGGGGCGGAAGGTTGTCTTCGGTGACGACGACGAGCGCTCCCACGACGAGGTTGGGCTCCCCCTGGTGCCACTTGGACCGCTGCTGGAGGCTGGAGATGTACTCCCGGGACCATCGCTGCCAAAACCTGTGCCTGAGAGACGAGACACCTTGCCATCGTCGCAAGGGTCAGGCTGATCTGGTCCGGGAGCGCCGCTGATGGTGGGGCCAGAGGAGGGCCGCCGATGAGCAGATGCCCGGGGGTCAGGGCCTCGCCGTCGTTCGGGTCGCTGCTTAGAGCGCCGAAGGCCAGGAGTTGAGAACGGCCTCCATGCTGGTGAGCAGAGTTCCGAGCTCCTCCGCGGTCAAGAGGTCTTGGCCTACCGTCCGAAGGAACAGGTGCTTTGCAGACTTCACACCTGCCTCCCATAGTCCGCCGAAGTGCGGTGCTCTGGGTGGTATGAACGCAAACTCGCATCCTTTTTTTGATGCGAATGTTTCGATACCGCCCCCTGCTCCTCCAGACGGGCTCGGAACTCTCTCATGTGGCGATCTGCGCCGACGAAATTGGTGGAGTTGTCGCACCACACCTTCTCCGGAATCCTGCGACGACTCACGAACCTTTGAAATGCCAACAAGAACGCATCAGTGTTTAGGTCAAACACTAGTTCTAAGTGGACCGCTTTGGACTTGTACGGTGGCTTACCACGGATACGATACGTTGGGGTCTATAAATACAACAGATTAACATTTTTGACTTGAAACTAGGATCTATGACTTCTACAACCAAATATTCAACTCTGCCTTCGATCGGGTTTGATTTAATAAGCTTCGAAGTGTATTTGTTGCTTACAAAAATCGCTACACCACCTGCGTGTTTCAATCTGTCGGACCTGTGCACCACGTAGCCATCATCAAAGGGACGTCACTGTAGCCTCTTACAAACCATGTTTCAGAAACACACACTACATCAACATTTGATCTTCTCAGCAGACTGCTGGCTGTTGCATTATTTGTATTGGCCTGCATTAATAGTGGGGTATAAGGTAAATTTGGAAACGCACGTATGAATTGAGAGAGCACAAGCTAGATTTGAACGAAAAAAGATTACCACTAGAAAACCTAAATTACTCTTAAAAACTATAAACATAAAGAGGTGAGCTGCATAAGAGATGTTATAGACGAAAGCTATTTTGGACAGCGCGAGAGGTAACTTCGGCAACCAGTGTGCTGGATCCAGAGAGGGGGAGAGCAGACTCAGCAGCCGTGATCGCTGAGAGCTCATCAAGCTGCTGGATAATGTAAATGTCCTCTCTTCCACTGCACTTCACGTGCACAACGGCGCGTAAAAACTTCAGCAAGAGATTTCTGCTTCTTCAAACGCATGGCTTCTTTAAATATAAGGAAATTATCTCTCGTGAGCTGCTCATTAACGTAGAGAGCGGCCGGCGAGTCAAAGCCCAACAGATGTATGCTCAGTTGCTGTTTTGTTGTTCGTCGGAAATCAGCCAGTGCGTGAAGAAGTGAAACTTTTTTCCTCGTAGTTCCCAATTTTATCAGAATTGGCGGGTCAACCAGTGAATTTTGCGATTTTCGGACCCTAAAAATGTCGCGGTCTCCCGGAGCCGGGACAAGGTTTATCGCAAAGCATAGCTTGTTAAACAGCGGCCTTAGTTTCTCTCCTTCCACAAAAGGAACGCCATGCATACGCACTGCGCACGCCTCGCTTTCGGCAAGCTGTGCGTCAAGCTTACCTTGCACCGTGCCAATTTGGGATTTTAGGGAGCGCAGCTCCCTTAACCTCCTGCTCCAGCTGCAAAATGCGATCGGCAATCAGCTTCTTCTCCGTGGTGGCACCCAAGAGCCGTTCCTGCAGCACCTCAAGCATCCTCTCCTTGACTTCACGGATGGTAGACTTGATCAGCTGGGCTTGTTCATCGAAACAGCT
>NW_024545717.1:0-602 GCF_018152505.1 Drosophila elegans | reverse complement strand
GCCGAGAATCGGTTCCAGGCAGTCAACTCCAGTCAGAAGTATTGCGAGAATTAGCGCATCAGCTCCGACGGAGCTTGCCGCGGCGGCGATCGCTGCCACAAGTGTGAAGGAACCACCACACTCCTTCATGATGTATCCAGTTCCAGTTCCAGGAGAATGTTCACGCAAAGCAGGCCATTGTGTTTTCTGCCAGTGTAAAGCGACAGGTCTCCATCCGCTGTCCCTACGCTCTCCAACTCTCTTCCCAAGCCTCCGCTTCGCCCTGAAGCGCTCTAGATAAGTTAAGCTTAAAATACTACGTTTTATTTTTAGTGCTGGATGTCAATCAAATAAATTAAATAGTCAATGCTAACTATGTTTTAATTATCGTCAAAACATCAATAAAGATACCGGTATGTTATTACCAAACCTTACATATAAAATAGAACTTTAATATGTGAAATATTCAAACTTATACTGAAAAATGTCTAGTTTCCAAGTTCTAGTTAAATCTAGGAGTACACTTTTCTAAGCGTGTGGTCCGATAGTCCAGAATAACGTAAAAGCATGGGATTTTATGTATGTAAGAAGTAAACTATAATAAAACTGTAATATTATAAGCT
>NW_024545716.1:0-992 GCF_018152505.1 Drosophila elegans | reverse complement strand
CTAACTCAACGCGTTCTCTTCAATAACCAACTTTTCCTCCGTCGTAATGCTTCGGTGTCCCCCAAGGAAGTCATCTGGGGCCACTACTTTCGTTCTTTTTTTATTAATGATCTTCCAAAAGTAGTGTCATTTGCCTCTACTCTATGTATGTGACGACGTAAAATTTGCCCATCATTCTCTGACCACGTCATACCTTCGCCCACAGTCGGACATGGATCAATTACAATTATGATGTTCCAACAATTTTTTCTGCTTAACCACGCTAAATGCAAATATTTGTCCTTTTTACCGGACTTCAAAGCCCACATACACTCTTACCATCTTGGAAACTCTACTTTAGATCGTATTACTCAAGTAACTGATCTAGATGTCCTATTTGATAGCAAGTTATGTTTCAAAAGCCATATTTCTGTCATCATTGGTAAAGCTAAGGGGTGTTTTAGCCTTCATAAACAACAAAAAGACTCTTTACATTTCCATGGTTCGTAATATTTTGGAATACTGCGCATGTGTTTGGAGCCCTCAATATATTGATCAACAAAAATTAATCGAGTCAGTTCAAAAACCAATTTTTATTATTTGCTCATCGACAGCTGAATTGGGACCCGGTGACGCGTTTGCCACCTTACTCTTCAAGGTTAATGTTAATTGATATAAAGTCTTAAAACATCGTGAATTCTGGCCACCTCCTTAGCTAATTAACATCGCTGTTCCCTCAAGATTTACTCGTACTTTCCCTCTATTCACTTGCCAATTTATAAATCCAACTTTGCCCTTCGTAGGCTTTATCGGGTGCTTTGTTCAAACTATAATGCAGTATATCCTGCAATCTCTTTGGAAAATTCTATTGATCGGATATCATCAAACATTTATGCTTTTTCTTGAATCATATAAAATTTAGTTAGATTAAGTTATATTTATTTTTAGAATATATGTGTTAAAGTTAGCAGTTCATTGTAACAATATATCAATAAATATAAATATAATATTTG